>NC_135776.1:1148541-1161209 GCF_028453695.1 Augochlora pura | reverse complement strand
GATACACCAAAAGAGACACGGTTCCTTAAATATGTTTCTTAAATATATTTCTTAAATATATAATTTTTACGAAAATCGTAGCGCGCGAGTTATTCTGATTTTGTAAAAAGCAGTCGGACGACGGTAAACCTCATTTCGGAGCCCGAAGCTTCTCCAAGCGTTTATTGGACCCGTTGGACGATGGACGTGTGTCCGACCGGGTTCTCTCGGCGGGGAAAACAACCGCAGAAATTTTGCCTCTGTTTCTGCGCGCCGATCCTGCCACGGTTTCCGTCGCGGGCTCGCGGCGAGTTTCCGGCGAGCACCGGAGCCGGCCGCGTCTCAATTTCGCATGGTCGGAAACTGGTCCACGGCCCTCCTTAATTCGCGTACGGCCGCCTTTAATTCCGAGCCGCGCCGCAAACGGTCCAACTTTAAATTAGACGCGTAATGGATCCCTCGGCCACCGATTCCGTAGCTGAGCCCGACCTAAACTGACCGGTGTTTGCGATACAGTTCCGTCCGACCTCTCGGGTTGCGCCGGTCTCTCGAATCCGCTCGGTAACTCTCTTTCCGAACGGTGGCTCATATTTATTCAGCCGCTAGTACGCCAGCGGACTGAGAATGCAAGGCTCTCGGAAAACGCCCGGTCGTCGACGGCGTAAATCTAATGATAAAGGAGCCCCGGCTCGCGAGCAACCCTAAATGTCGAAGTTTCGGCAGTCCGGCGGCGGGTGTGCACGGGATCATCAAAGTCCCAGCGTTTACCAAAGTATTCGGGACAACCCTTGGCCCTCGCCTCCGTTCCCTTCGAATCCGCGGCCCGAGGATCGAATGAAATTACCGTCGGGCCGCCATTAACCCGGGGATCTCGTAAAGCACGCGAGCAAGAGATATCTTTCCGCGCGCCCAGCCGGCGAGAAGCTCTGCCGGCAAGGGGGACAAATTTCGTTTCTTCGGGCTCGTTAATCGCCTAAATGGCTCTCAGACTCTCAGAATCGAATTCAAAAGACCGAGATTAGCGTCTGATCCAATTGCGCGACCATCTTCCCCAGTCGAGTTATTTCGTTCGACACGAAATAGTTGCTTCGGAGATGTTTTCGGTTAAAACCGACTCGGATCAAAGCGAACCGACAGAATGGTCCGATGTCTGTCGAAAACAGAACGGAACGCCGGGATCGGTGTCCGTTGGGAAGACATTCGGAACTACGGCTGACTTAAGAAAGTAGTCTAACTGGGACTAATTGACTGATGTTTCCATCAGAGCGTGTTCTAAAATAAAACTCGACGCGGAACGCTGAATCGTACCAGGAGCTGAACCGAATCGACAAACTGACGTTCCGAGTGTCGAGAAGCAAATGAGAAAGATCAGTTCACGCTTGAAACGTGTCCTAAGCCGAAGCGCGACAGAGTGTCCCGTGGAGTATCGAGAGGAGTACGGTCCGGCTTAAAAGAGGTAAAACCGGTCGGGCAAATAAATTTGACTTGGCAGCAGGAATTCGAACAGGAATGATAAAAGGGAGGGTTCAAAGGAGAGCTGTTCGTCTGTAAAAGGTCTGGGACAGGTTACGGAATCCCATTAGAAGGATTAGGAGGTAGAGAAGGAAGAGGGTTCCCGATCGGAGGAGAGGCTCCTGCTAGCTCGAACAAGCTGATCGATTAAAGAATTAACGAGCTCGGCGCATTAATTCAGTGGCGTAGCAGGTTCGAGAGGGGCCGGGTCGGACCGGGCCAGGCCCATTAGCCTCGTAAATTATCCGTCTATCTTAGCGTGGATTATACACGGTGACCTCGGCGGGTTCACGCGGCGTCCAAGCGGCAATAGGATATCGATTCGAGCGTATATTACGCGACTGACAATTACAGCGCGCGGGTGCGCACAATGCGTCCGAAATGGTCGGCGGAGACTTCTCCGCTCGTGTATTAGACCCCCCCCCCCCCCCCCCCCGCGAAATAGAGATACACCCGGGATGGATTCCCTGGTGGCGTGCCGGAGCGTTTCACGGATCGAATCGAATGATCGACGAGGCTAATACCGAAGATGCTGGATAATGCACGCGACGTCGCGCTGCGCCGGCTTCCGCGATCCTCGCATCGATCATGCCGAACGTTATCGCGGCAATGTGCGCGACTCCGCAGTTGTTTCTTCGATCTTCGGAAAAGGAGACGATTTAACGCGTTCGAGAGAAAGAAAAAGAGCAGAGAGATCGCCGAAGAAGAATTTCGCAGGAATATCCGCAGCTCGTTGCGGAAGCGACAGGAATCGAGCCTGGTAGCAACACGAAGCGTCTGGAGGCACCGGCGTAGGTTTATCGGAAGCAGAAACAGCGGGAGATTACTCGAAAAACTGGAAGAGTTAGGTGCAACCGGCGGTAAGTTATTCCGGAAAAATACGATCGCAGAAGTCTACTCCGGGGAGCCTAATCCCCCGGCGGTTTACAAGAATATAACTCGCGGCGGCTGCGAAGCTTCGCGGAAGTCTACTCGGCGGGAATTCCCCGACTCGGATAAAATAGGATCAGCTGGGAAGCAGCGAGGCGAGCATTAATATTTGGCCCCCGCACACCGACCCAGGGTTTTCTAATATTTCTTTAATGCGTGCATTCCGCGCTCGACTCGGCGCGTCCATGCGCGATTTAAATTAATCACGATACTTTTAGAAAAGTCGCGTCAATTTTTAGAAAGACGTCAGCGCGACGTTATTTCATCCGAGGAATCAGGATCGTCGTTTGAAAATCGAGGTTTTCGTTAGGAAGTCGTAGGAGTCGCGAAGTGTCGACGATTATCGGTCGGATTGGCGAAATAATGACGGCGACGCGGTGCGCGCTCCGCGATCGGTGCGGTGCATTTTTATCGGCGTGCAGTTCGCGGAGCGTGCAGCTTGCAGGCGGCAGCTCGCAGACGGGGTGGAATGCACCGAGAGCGGCGCGGCGGTTCCCGTGGCTCACAAAGGGGTTAACCCACGGGGCTATTATTATGACCAGCCTCGAATCACGGGACAGGCTTCCGCGGTTATTTCTGCTGAAAGGGGACAAAGTAATTGCGGCCAGCGTGCACACACAGCGACCGATTCAACTCTTTCGTGAAACGTACCGCGACCGTGGCGTTCGAGGGAGCCGAGAGACAGAAACGACGAAGAGAGAGGGAGAGAGAGAGGGAGGGAGAGAAAGGGAGAGAAACGAGAGTGTTGGAGGACGGAAGGAAAATCGGATTTATCGATTTGCCGGCGCCAGCAACGGGAGTAAAATTTTCGAGCGGTTCGTGGGATGCATTCTCGAGCGAGGCGAGGCGAGGAGAGGCGAGGAGAGGCGAGGAGAGGCGAGGAGAGGCGAGGCGCCGCGCCGATGGTTCACGTCGCGAGATAGATATCCTATTTCGCGCGGAACCGGGACACGACACGCTTCTGAATCGGAAATGTTCCTGGCGCAGCTTCCCGGCACCGACAGCCCGGGATATACGACACTCTCTTCCCTATTTATCGCCGTCTTATTATTTCTTCGTGTTTCCATCAGTCGCAGGCACCCGATGAGATACCGGGAGCACACACTCCGTGTGCTCCCTTGTCTCCGTCGCTCAACTTCTAGTCACGTAATTACCCTGCGTCGCTGCGTCTGCGAATTTCCAAGACACTCTCTGTCTGCTCGAATCTCGTCGAACAGCAGCCACGCTTTTTCTTACGCGAGCAACCGGAATCTACTTGTTACGGGACGCGGCTCTATTTCCAGCCATTCAATCCTCCGGAAAGTAATTTCGTTTTCCAAGGGTGTTCGAAACGCGCTCGATCCAGCGTTTCGTCGACTACGACGCAGCGGCGAGCGTGTACGCGCGCGTGTTACATCGACGACACGCGACAAGCGCGTTGGCCTGTGATTTATAATTCATAATTTAGTGCAACGTTCACGAGTTACCGGTACGACGGTAATTCGCTCGAAGCCACAGCTTGCTCCTCGACCACCTATCCTCGCGCGCGAGAGACAAAGAGCAACGGCAATGAACCAGAGAACGCAACAGAGAACGCGCGCGGGGCGAGAAGAATTGTTCTTTCGAGCGAAACGTCGGATTAAACGTTTCGAATGTCCGAGATACGCAATTCCCGATCGAACGCATCATGAATTTCACCGAAACGACCCCGAAAAAAGTTTCGTCCCCGTGTTATCAATTTTTCGCGCTTCTTTGAACCCCGCAACAGCGGAGCGATGATCCAATTTTTTCGCAGAATTCACCGGAACAAAGTTAAAAATGCGCTGATGCTTCACCGGGGAACACGTTGAACACGCGATAGCGTTTGTACGTCGCTTGTTTGCGCGATCGTGAATACAGCGGCGGGGAACAAGAGCTGGCGAGAGCGGCGTGGGTGGCAGCCGGTGCGAAAGGGACGGAGAAAGAGAGGAAAAGGGAGAGAGATAGACAGCTCGGCTGATAACAGAGAGAGAGAGAGAGAGAGAATGGAGGGAACACGTCGCGTCGGCGCCGCGGCGAAAGATAAAACGATGCAATTGTCATCGTAGAAATAACGAAACGAGTGCGCACGATTCCATCAATCCTTTGTGCGCCGTTTCCGCCCCCCGAAGCTGATCTAACCGCGCGCAATTTACGAGGGACTCGCGACCCCGTCTCGCTCCTTCCGCGATTAATCCGGTCCGAGTTTCAGCGCAGCCTGAAACTTTTCCTGGCAATTCCTGCAATTGCCCCTTTCGCGATCGTTCATCGAGAACCGGCGCGCCACTGTTTCCCAGATATGGATTTTAATGCAAACTCGCGACAAGATTGAGACAACGTACGAGGTTGTTCGAGCTCTTTGCGACGCAACAACCAGCAAATCGAAGGTTCGGGATAAGAAGAAATAATAAATCCCGCGGAAAATATAATAGCAGCGGGTTCTGTCATTCGCGCGGAGGAACCCTATGAAAAGCGTATTCATCGCGTCCTCTCGTCGCAATTCCGAGCAAACACGTTTCGCGATCTTGCTCTCGCTCGTTCGAAAATCGGAGAACGCCGGTGTCCGCGACCGTGCCGCGGCGGCCAATTCCATAAATATTCGGCGGGGATGGGAGCGTCGGGCCCGAGGGGGGCCCCGAGAGCGCAGCCACCCCGCGCGCGAGAGCCCCGCGATCCATAAATAAATTCCCCTCGTTCCGTTGATCCTGGCTAATTAATCGTCGGCTTCTGTTCTAACGCGATCCCCGGCTCGATACATATTTCCGACTGAGTAATTAGGTACCTTAATTTTCTCGGCCGCCTGTCGCGCGCTGCATAACACCGGCGCGGCGTCCATAAACTTTCGAATTTTCTGTCGGCCCACGGGATTGAATTAAACGCCGCCGCGCGCCGATCGTGACACGCCCGCCACCCCGTTCGACAAATTCCGAGCGCTTTAGCCAAATTATGGTGTGTCCCCCTTGGTCGCGCCGAAGCCAAATTGGAGCCCGCTGAAATCTATCGGGCTCTTCGAAGTTCGACGGAACTACGCGAGCTCGAGATTCAGAGTAGCTCGGAGTCGATTTCGAAAGATCCGTCGGATTTCTAAACACTCGCGCGGGACTAAAGGGCTCGGAACAGCTCGGAGAAGTCGAAAGACGGAGGAGGAGGAGGAGAAACGAAAGAGAGCTACGAGGACTCGGAAACCTGCGAACGCTTCGAGAAATCCGAGGGTCTCGGCGCACCGCGAGTCCGAAAGCTCCGAAAGTGCGCCAGATCCAAAAGTTTCGGATCCGAGAAAAGAAGCCGGCAGCGATCGAGAAGGCACCGCGAGGCGAAAGCCAAGCGCACTTCCGTTGTTCCGACTCGGGGAAAGCCCGCCCAATGAGTCGACGCGTCGCGACGCGACGACGGCGTGAAGCGAGCATAATTCGCGAGCGTCGACCTTATCGATCTCCCACGGCGAAAGGTTTCCCTTTTTCCTCTCGTCCTCCCTGGCATCCCTATGCCATCCTGATTCGCCGTCGGGTTTTCTCCGCTTCCTAACGACGCGCGCAATGTTTGCGGATCTTCCGGGAAATTTAACGCCGGCCAGCGATAAGTATCGCATCCGGCGCGGATTTTATCGAAGCTCGCGGGTCAAAGGCTTCTTCTTCGCGATATTGTCGGCACCGTTTTGCCTCTCGGAAAACGGGCTGATATCCGACCGTGCTCGAAAATTAAGTATCGAAATTTCGATGAAATATGATCGCAAGAACTCGGGGACAATGTTACGTAATTGTCAATCCGCTGTCATTATAGGAAAGAGTAATGTTCCGTTAACGGCAAGTCTGCCGACCGATTAAACGCGATTCAAGTTTATAGAAGAATGTCACGGCTGAGTTTGATTCGATAATTCGGCGGCGACTAAACCCGTTTGGCCGCGCGCGCGATTATTCCATTCCGCGAGATTCGCCGCGCGGCTTAATTAATCAATTTTTGCGGGGAGTTTTCCTGGCCGCGCGCGGCGCAGCGCGGCGGAACTCGGCGCGGAGCTCTCTCTCTCTCTCTCTCTCTCTCGGCGGAAAGTTAACGAGAAAGAAGTTTGGTTAGTGTATGCAAACCGTGGCGGCCGAGAGGAGAGTGGAAAAGCTGCGTATCCTCTTGGCGACCGATTAACATAATACCGTATAATTTTCGTGGGCAAAGGTTCCACGGACTCGCGCGCGCGCGCGGCCCGAGCTAAGTTTAATCCGCCGCCGCGCCTTTTGCTCGTTTTTTCCTCGGTGGTCGTCGCAACGCGGAATTTGCAACCGGACGAGAGCCGGGCTAACCGCGAATAATTCTCCTTTTTGTTCCCCATTGGCTTTTTTCCCCTCCCCTCACCCGCGGCACGGCGCCGCGCCGTTCTCTTCCCTGTTCGCCGCTCTCTGTTTCATGTAATTGCCCGTCCGAGCGAAACCGATATTTTCCGACGGGGCCAGGAGACCGTCGTCGATTAATTGATACCGCGATTATTAAATTACGGCCAGGTTTTTCCCCCGGTCGAATACTGAAATTCGCCGGGATATTAAATCCGCCCTGGAAATTGGACATCATGCGATTCCAATTTTCCTTTCTCTCCGCCCCACTTTCGTTTCACCCGTGTGCCCCCCCGTTCTCCGACCGTTGTCGACAAACATTTTCGTTCCGTCGCCGCCGCCGCCGCGAATCGAAATAATAAAAACCGCGAGAACCGTGACAGAAATATTTGTTCTTGCCTGCGCGCGATTTCTTGTCTGTTTGCTACCGAGCTAGCATTATGATTTCTTTATTTTTCGACGAATTCACCGTCGCACTCGCTTATTGCTATTACCATTATTCGCGTCTCTGTATTTCCGGCGACATGTATTTTGGTCGGCGACGCAACAACGATAAAGGAATGAACAATTTTCAAATCGACTACTTACTGTTCGGGTCGTGTATCCATCTCTTCTTGTCCCCCGATTTCATCATCCGCGTGTCATCCTGCAACAAGAACGTCATCGCCTTAATTAATTTCAGGAATGTGCGCGCAGTCGATGCGTCGAATCGCGACGCTGTTTTAAGTTTTATTGGCATAATTCTGCTGGTCCGACAGAAAACTACGTCCGAGTCGTTCAGTTATATTCCGGCTATATTAAGACTGTTATAAAAAAAACATCCAACGAAAAGAATGCATTTCGTGCGACGATCGCGAAGCTTTATGTAGCAACGCTAAAACAATGCTACGAGAAAAAAGGGCGATAAGGTGACGATGTTAAATCGGCGAGCGGCGATGCAAATGGTTTTCAGAAGAACGACCGTGTTAACGGGCGAGAGGCAAGCATGCGACCAGGATTCCGAAATAAAATGTCCACGGTTTATCAGGGGTGTGGGGGTGGGCGGAGGCGTGGCAGTATTCCAAAATTTCCATGGAGGACTCGCGAAATTGACTCGCCAAGCCCGATAGGATCGTTCTCCGGCATTTATCAGCGAACTTGCTAACTTTCTGATCGATACGCTGACAACGGTTCGCCAGCAAGCCCACCCCGTCCGTCCCGTGCACGTGCCCACCCCCCTGTGTGCACCTGCACTTGCACGACGTTCTGCTGCAAGTAGGCGCACAATCTCCACCACTATATCGGCGCGGCAGATTTTCGCCGGTCCCTCCCCCATTGCTATTTTCGATATTATCCTCGAATTGTTGCGAACTGGCACGTGAACTATCACGCGAGCCGAACCACCATCCGCCCCCCTCGACCGCGATCACGTCCTCGGCCTCAACTTTCGCCAAGGGCCTTTTGCTCTTTCCGCGGGCAACCCTGAATTCGAACGACCCTTCGCCGCGCTCGAAATTTCAGGAAAATCTTTTTTTTGCGAAATCGACGCGCGTTCGTTCTGCCAATCGACGCGCGTTCGTTCTGCCAATCGACGCGCGAGTTTTAACGCCGGTCGATTAACCCTTTGCAGTCGTATTTTAATTGCTCTTAATTCGATGTATGAATGCCAGGAATAAACGGATGAATCCACGATGAAGATTCGGCAACGACTTCAAGTACACCATGCGATTTGAGTGGCAAGAGCAAAATTCCGGGACAGGTAAGCTACCTCTCTGGGTCGACCATTGTTGTCGCAGGTATTAAACCGTTACGGTTTAATTGCCGAAATATGGAGATAAGCTCCGCGGCATGGCGTGCGGGGGCTCGGTTCGGCGAATCTCGTGACGAGGGACGACCTTGAACGGTAAAAACGCAACCGTGCGCCGGTCGCCGGGAATATTTCCGTCGTTGGGAAACTGGCCTTGTTGGGCGCGGGGTCTCGCGAGCGCGGCGAGGTCGTTGTTAATTGGGTCACAGAGAGGAACCGTCGCGTTTTTTCGTTCCATTCGTTCGCTTTTTTTTTCGGGGGAGGAGGAGGAGGAGAAGAAGGGTTGCAGCCGCACCGCCGCCGCCGGTAGAACTGCACAAGTTCGCGGAGAATTAAATTCTGCAATTACCCTGCCATTCAGACACCTTTCGCAACCCGCGACCTCGGGGATCCGTTTTACCGGGGAGCCGATGTCAGCCGAAAAGAATCGGTTCGTTTTTTGCTCACGGCAAGCGAAACCGGCGCCCGAATAGTTGCCGCGTTCTGGAAAATCGACGGCGAGCAATTAACCGGTTGCTTTGTGACATCGAACGTCGACTGGTTCCTGGTTTCCTTTTCCGTAGACGATGCGACCGGAACATTTTCATACGGACTTCCGAAACAGTTTCGTTCAATTTTGCTAACCTCCAATTTTGCTAACCTCCAATTTTGCTACCTGGAATCGTCTCCGTTCGATCGAAAATTTGCTTTGTATCCGGGAAGGATAATTGCTTCGTTTGTAACATGTTCTTCCCCCTCGAAGTATATATCGCTGGTTTATCGTAAAAAAATTCGTTGATTCATTGAACGCAAATTGCGATTACGAGATTCGATTCTGTAGAACGTTCGAAACTTTTGACGGCTGTAACGCTTCGACGAGAGTCGAATTTTCTATAGAATTCCCCGGGGATTTATAAAATTGCGACGCTGCGATATGAAAAGGAATCGTAGATAACGGCACACCAAAAAGTAATCGAATCCTATCTAGGATACAATGCGGATAATTCCGTGTTCGTCGATGGAACGGCATCTCCCGTTGATTCTTCCATCGTTCTCGTCCCCGCAGGGCCGTAAGAAGACGGTGGCGCCGTTACGAGCGTGTTGGAACGGGATTTCAGCAAAAGGGCCCCGCGCACGAACACTGCGAGCGACGCGAGAGACCCTCGAACACGCGAAGAACGTTTGATACTCCCGGGCTCCCCTGTTCTGGAAATGCAAATACCGGTCGCCACGAACACACAATTAGAACGGAATGATGTTTTGCAATTAGGGGCAGGGGGGAAGGGTGGGTGGAGGCGGTGGTGGTGGCTGCGGGGAACGGTGTAGTTTCGTCGAATCGAAGATACGAGGGCACACCGGCACCGGCAATGGCACCGGCAAACCGGCCCCGTTCCACCGAAAGGCGTTTGCGGGCTTTCAAATTGCCCTAGCGAATCGCAGTCTGCTCGCGACAGCCTCTAATTATCATCCTGCGGGGAAACGAGTAGTTAGCCGGTTTTAACGGCGTCGAATTCGCTGCGCAAGCGTCTCGCCCCCCCTCGGAAATATGTCGGTCCTTTGGCGAGCCTCGCGTTTCACGAATAACATCCGTTTCGGAACGGAATAATGCAGACACGGGTGTCCGACAAAAATTGACGAAAGAGAATAATTAAATGGATCAATTTGGTCGCGTTCTCGAGCTTGTCGAGAAAGTACGTTGATCGTTGTCTCGCAGTCGGAGATGTGCACGGAGAGATCTCCGTCGAAATTGACCTCGCCGGAGCGTCGAGTCCGGCGCAGTTCGAGATGAAGACGTTCGCGAGCCGGAAGAGAAATGCGGCGGTACTTTGGCGAGGCAGAGAGCTTCGGTGGAATTTTTGCACGCATTCCGATCGATTTTGTCCGGATCAGACCGATCATCCGTCTGGATGGACGCCTGATTCCATACCGATGAAAAACGCGTCGGGCGCAGCCGGCTGCACAGTGGAAACAACCCGCCATTAGTCAGACACAGCCACAGGGAACAGACGCGTCGCTCGCTCGCTCGCTCGTACGTCATCCGGCTGCAGGTGGGAAAGCCAGTAATTCTTATTTTTTTCGGTCTGCCTGAAAATCTGTGAATCCGTCGGATCGGATCGGATCGGATCGGATCGAACCGCCGCGCAATCGTATTTTATTTCTCTGCGGTCGATTCTCCGGCGCGATTTCAACGCTGGCGCGACCCGGCATTCCGGTAATCGTTCATTTCGCAGTAGAAATCGCGCCGTTATCTGCGGCATCAGCATCCTTCGCATTCGTTGCGAGAATGGCGGTTGCCGGGCAATCGTTGCAGTGATCGGTGTAGCATAATGCATCGACGTTGTCGTTAGATTTTTTTTTTAACAGACCGACCGTCACCTCGGACTGCTAGTCGAATTGTTAATATTTCTCCGCCTTTGAACATACCTCTACTCATTCTTGTTATTCTATGGCAAAGCGTCATTCAATATGAATCGCGTTTAGAGCTCGCTGGATCCGGCTATAATTCGATCCCACCTCGCTGGATCGTAAAGTCGCGATGTGTCGTGCGACTGCAGGTGTCCTCGCGAGAGCAACTGTCCGTTACTAATGCATCGAGAAAGAGTCGGATAGGGCGGCGTGTTTCGTGTCGAGGAGCAGCAGGCAGGGCGTGCATTATTTAACATGGAAATTCATTTCCAGGAACGCGGCGGCTCCCAGTTTGTAGGAGAAGCCTGGGCGCGGCACAGCACGGGTTCGCCCACGTTCGCGCGACCCGAAAGGCTATTTTCGACCGGTCGAATAATTCACGGACTGGTTCGGCTAAAAGTACCGAATTATCTCGTCCCCGCGCCGAGTATCGGAATAACGAAGCAACGTTGTTACGCGTGTACCGAGCTGTTTTCGCCGCTGCGAGCGATCCCGATGATTTTCCGGAAGGATCTTCTATTCTCTCCCTCTCTCTCTCTCTCGCACGCGCGCAGCGATCGCGACGAGAACGGCGCCGAATTCCGCGAGCCGGGTAGCTGCGTCGCCTCTTGTAATTCGACTTGGCCGTCGAGCGACGCGTTAATTGCCAACGGAGGGTGTACCAGCGCGTTAAAATCGAATTTCCCCGAATCGCGTGCGCGAGCGGAGAGCAAATTGGACCTCCGCCGGATTAAAATGGCTCAAGACGTTTCTAATACGCGAGACGTTCCACGCGATCCCGGGAACAAGCAACTTCCTGCGACACCGGGGATCCTCCAGAGGCGCAACCGACCTCCTCCAATTGGGGAACATCCAACTGGAGCAACGATCCTTACCAATTAACGTCCGTAAGCGCTCGTTCCCCGCGCGATGCATCAACATCGGCCTCGATTAGTCTCGCCACCCTTAAACCCACCCTATTACGTCGCTTCTCCCACCGTCAACTCTTTTTCGTCTTCGTGATCCATCCCCTTTGTTCTGCCGTCGGAACTCCCCCTCCTTATTCTCGGTCTTATCCGCTCCGAGCCAGTTTGAAATTATTGTTTAAAAAAAAAAGATTCCGGGTCCGTCGAGATCGTGGACTCCGCTCGAGTTCGAACAATAGGCCCGCGCCATTTTCCTGGTTCGACAATCTCGTTGTTCCCGCGCGCGCTGTCAATCTCCGCAGGCTTTCCCGCAGTTTTTCCGCGAGCGGTGTGTATCGGCTGTTTTGCCATCGTCGGGTAGCCAGCGTTCGCGGCGCCGCCGCCGCCCCCAAGAAAGAGAGGGCGCAAACTGGGCCACGGAACTTGGGCAATTAAGCGTCTTTACGCCACCGCAGCAACTTGTTTCGAACTTGTTCGGAGTCGCAACTTGCTCCATCCGGGCGCAAACGTCTCGTCTCTCCTCGCCGCGCCGTTCCTCCTCCTCCTCCTCCACCTCCGCCGCGGGTACAAAATTCAACCGGAAATTTTTCTTTCTCCTTTTTCGATCCTCCTTCGCCTCCGAGTGGCCGCGAACCCTCGGTATTTAGGGATATTACTTCGGAACAGCCGCCGCTACCGAACCGGCCGACGAAAAAGAAAAATCGAGGGAAAAGGGTTCTTGCTGCCATTTGAAAAATTGCCTTTCGGATCTACGCGCATGAAATTAATATCGCGGACGAATGTTTCCATGGAACATTCTTATCACTTTGTGCAGTATTTTACCCGGCTTTGGAAATTACTTCTCTTATCGTCGGC
>NC_135776.1:1124890-1148441 GCF_028453695.1 Augochlora pura | reverse complement strand
TCCTCCGCGTTTTCACCGTGGGAGGTGATTGATGAACCGAGCGGTGACATTCTACTGCATTCTTCGCTTTATTGATCATCGGGACGCGTGTTTGCGTCGAGGCGCGGGTATCTGTCACCGGTGACGACAGAGTGATATCATTGAGGAATCGACGCTGGTCCGCTAAAGAATCGATCAATTTCGGATTTTCCCCCCGCAGAAGATCCCACGGCGTTCGATTCATCCGACGAAGGAGAAAAAAAAGAAATGTAAAAAGTCCTTTCCCGATATTTTCCAACGGTTCCGGAAGCACGAAGCTTTACATTGACGCGGCCGAAAATCCTCTGTAGGATCGAGGACTGGGTCGCTCGGTCGGAAACGGTCGCACCTGCATCGCGGCTTCGATCGGTGTGCAACGAAACTCGCGTGCAACGGGACGGTTCAAGGCTGGCGCGGCTCCGCGGAGCGTCGGTGCCGCCTGCGGAATCCTCTTTCGCGGCACGTCAGCCCTCATCTTTGTCCGAGGATTGTAACGCGTGACACAGAATGCCCGTTGGCAGAATTCGATTAAAGCCGACGGTAATGGCAACCATACGGGAGCCGGGAGCCGCGCGCGCGCGCGTCCCGTGTACGCCTAATCCCTTCTGCCAGCGGAGCAAGGAGGGAAGCCCCTGCAGCTATTTACTTACCTGGTTTGATGTAACCAATAACGTTGACTCTATGGATTCGTTCGGCCGTCGAGCGAGAGCGAGAGAGAGAGAGAAGGAGAGAGAGGAGGAGAAAACCTCGGACGTGCACGGTAATGCCGCTTAATTGAATTATTCGGCCGGCGAAAGCTGTCCTTGTTCCACTGCGACGCGCTGCCCGGCCCGAGTCTTCGCTTCGCTCCTAGCAAATTGGACTTTGCCAGGGTCTCGTTGCCACGGCGACCAAGACGATCCGAATACCCGGCTCTGCTCTTGCTCCACTGAAAAATAATTAACGACTGTCTCGCTCCGCGATCAGCGCGAATCCACGAGAACGCGCGCCCTCCCGGAGCGATGCTCTAGAAATTGGTGCGCGAGTTGCTCGAACGAGACAAAATTGCAAATAATCCGCTCGATTTTCACAAAATTTGTCCAGAGGAATGCAGAAAAGTAGCGCGAGCGTTTCGACGATGCTAGGCGGCGCAAAGCGACGCAAGAATCTTGGAAGAATCAAAGGATGCCGAGCGGCATTCATCGCCGCGACACGCGAGGCAGTGTCTCGTGGCGAGACAAAACGCGTCTCGCTCGGCTTGTTCTCGGCAGATAAATTAATCAGGCTGCAGAAGTCGCGACTGGAGGGTTGCAGAAAACGGGAGAGGCGGCGTAGGGTGGGACAGGCAGCGAGCGCGCGTTAGGCATGCATCGGCAGCGAGGTGTCGCCGGAACAACGAGGCGAGAGCTGGTCGCTCTCGAAAAAATTGAAAAGAACCATTTGAACGCTCGCATCTTTGACACGCGACTCTCATCTCTCGACCTTGGAGCTCTGCCTACCCGGCTCTCGTGCGCCGTCGTTTACCGTTGCGCAGACAAGCGGCTCTATCCGACGGCGACACGACTTTCCCTGCAACTTGCCCGGGACAGTTTTCTGCATTCTTCTCGCGCCCTCGCAGCCGTTTTTCATCGCTGGCCATGCCAACGTAGTCTGCCGTCTCGTTCCGCACAGACGTCTTCCTGCGCCTCTTTCTGGCTGCCGGCCCGGACCCGGCCCCGACTCTCCTCGTTATCGATTCGCGGAAAAGCTTCACCATCGTTTCATCTCGACCCTCCTTTCAGCCGTACCCCTTTCCATTGCCCTTTCCCTTTCTCTCTTTTCCTCGGCTGTCCGGCTCTGTTCGCGTGTCTGACGCGCAACCGGCCAGCAAAAATCTGTCGAGAAATGCCTCGGTACTCGAGATCCTTCGTTAAGCCCCGCAGGATGCACAGACCTCCTTTGCCGGGCTGAAAGCAGCGGGCAAAATGCCGCAGAGAAGTACAGAGAGGCGCGAGCAATAGCCACACCACCCCCTGTCGGCTCTGTGTCCGGTATGCCCTCTGGACCAAACCCGGATTCGATCGGTCATTAGGCCAGCCGCTACTTCGGATCCCCGGAATAATTAAATTAGCGTCCGAACGAACAGAAGATCGGATTCGCTTCGACACAGTTCGAACGGTTTCCAGCACGTATTAACGAATCGGCCGCGAGATCGATTCCGTCGAGCCGTTCCATCGGTCCCAACGGTCGCACAGAGATCGTTCGATCGACGCGGAAGAAGCCGAAAGTCTCGAACTCGAAGCGTGTCCGAGTGTTGCCGGGAGAAACAGAAGATTCCCCGGGGAGGCGCGCGGTCTGCTAGTTTTTCATTAACCTGACCGCGATTCAAAGGGCAGACGAGGCGGGGCAGGGCGAGGGGGGCACAGGCTTCGGGGACGAAGACGGGACGGGATAGTCTTCTTTCAGCGAAGTTCACCGCGGTCTTTCGTGCGTGGAACAAAAGGCTTAGTGAAGAGTTTGATCGTCCGGCCATGGTGCCGGCCGGACAAAGGCCGCCTTTCAAACAGGTGGACGAATGAAAACGATACTTTCGAGAGCGAGGAAAGTGACTCGAGTCCCCGACGTGTACCGGGCCTTAGAAATTTTTCCCTTGGAATTCTGGATAATGGGATTGAAAGAGTGCCGGGGACGCCATTGGATTTCGTTCGCGATGAAATCGCGGGAAAACTATTTAATATGCAGCCATTTGTACGGCGGTGCTTCGATTCTGACGAATGAGCGGCAGAAACCGTTATCGCTTTTAGCCGGTCACGCGAAATCAGTCGTCTAGAGCGAAAAGAGTTGAATCGGTTGTCTAAAGTCAACGTTAATTGTCCAGAGTCAGGCAAGTAGACTCGGATGTCTAGAACCAGGCAAGTAGAATCAGTCCACCGTAGACACACGGGAGAACACCTTGGACAGACAAGAAGAATCGGTCGCTCCTAGCCAGTCGAGTGAAACGACTTCGACTATAGTCGGCCAAGTAGAGTCAACGGGCCGCTGCCAGACAAACGAAGTAATTGGATCGCGCGAAACGAGTGAAACAAGTCGACCATGGTTCAGACCACCGAAATCGACGGAGCCAGCCGCACGGAAAGAACGATTCGTTGAAGGAGGTACACACAATGGATTAGGTTTCGGGAATCGAGCGGCCGGTTTCGCCGAGTTAACTCTTACATTAATAGCCAGCCGCGTAATTATACTATCGGTCCTTAATTATGCCGCGCAATTAGCGAGCAATCGAGGCGGTAACGTTCATGGCCATTAAAACGGAATAGACAACAGAGAGAGAGAGGGAGAGAGGAGAGAGCCGGGCCGCAACGCGTTCCTGCGTTCGCTGCTCTGTCCCCCTGTAAACGTCTCTTCATTATTATTTATTATCGGATCGGTACCAGCGAGCTCTCCGGACCCCGGCCGCCCGCCCGCGATTGCATATTAAAATTGGATTGCGCGCGCAGCCGAACAACAATGCCGGAAATTGGGTCATCTGGCCAGTTGGAAGCTTCGCGAGCGTCCAATTTCGTCCGAAATTCACGGAGAAACCCTCTATTGTTATTGTTATTGTTGCTCAGTTTTAATATTGAAGCGCATTGTCCGGTTGTCGACGGTGTCGCGTTCGCAATTTTCCGCTGATTACCTATTTGAACGTTGCTCGGGAATTTCAATCGTCCGATTCCGAGGTCCGGGATGATCGACGACGCGTTGCGAAAAATCTGTTTGCCTCGCGGGCGATTGCAAGATGCGATCTGCCGCTGCCCCTCGCCAGCGATTTCGAAATTGTGTAACGGGGGATATGTTTAGCGCTGGCTATCATAGATACGCCATAACGTTTCGAACAGCCGCAGTCGCGCACCGAGCGCATCGCGACGCGCTAGTTAATCAGCGCATTAACGCGAAAGATAATCACGACTCGCGGCCGCTGCTCCGCAAACTGTTGCTAGAGACCAACGTGAATTTGCGCTCGCGGACCGGTCGGTCCCGCGTCCTATCGGGGATTATAATTTACGCGGCCCATGTAAATTGCCTTGTAATCGCGCGTGGAAACGACCAGTCACGCCGGGACATGCAAACGCGATTGCTATACATTATGCGAAAAAACGTACGCGGAATTTCTGAATTAAACGCGAGATCGTTTATTCGCGAGAATTTACTCTGTCGTCTTCGAATTGATCGGTTCGTCAATTTTGTTCAAAACGATCTCGCTATGCATTCGTAGTCTACGATATACCGTCTTCGAGTAGACAGTTCCAGCTTTAATTTAAGCCAAGTTACTATCAAAACGTCCGACCGATACGAGTTCAGCTGGGCACGTTTCGCTGTATCGAAACGGATTAAAAGCCGCCTCCGGTTTCGCGATTTACGCTGATGATCGCGGAACGAATTAAAACCGCGCGATGCCGTAAGAAGCGGGCGTGTTTCGCGGCCGGTGTTCCGATGGAAATTTAAACGGTGCTCGGGAAGTTTCGCGGCCCCGGTCGTAGGCCGCTCGGTGCCCGGTAATTAACCGTTTGCTCTTCGATTAGTGGATTTCCGTGAAACGTTTGTACAGGCTGCGTCGGAAGTCGCGGTGCGGCGGCGGCGGTGGCCCGCCTCGAAATGAATCGAACCGAAATAGAAACGCATGCGCGCCGACAGACGCTCGTCCTTTTCCTACGGGAAAAATGGCGGAGAGCGATTCTCTCTTCTCTCGGAGAGAGAGAGAGAGAGAGAGAGCGACGCTATTACAACGGTTAACCACGTTTCAGCGTCCGCGCGGAGGCCTCGCTCTCTTGGATTCTTGGACGATCCTAAGAGTACACCGAGCCGGATCTCCGCGATTTCCAGCCGCGGGTCTCCGGCGAAATAACGGCCGTTATTAATATCAGAGCGATCCCATCCACTCAGCCAGCCGTTTGCTCGCTGAGCCGGGTCCCGGGGATCCTCCAGCGAATTTCGTATTCGTACGAACGTTGAAAATTCATCTCGAATCGAAGAACTGGCGGCGTAACGGCGTCGCGGTTCGGAGACAGTAGCCGGATTAATTTCATTAGACGCCGACTTCGGTCTCGTAAAGCGGAACGTCCGTTCGCAACGACGTCTCCGGCTTTGGAGGTCGTGAAAACTCGGCTCGCGTGATTTTTCCTCTCCCCGAGTACTTGAAATCCGCGCTTGAAATCCGATCTCGGGTCGAGATCGTTGCCTAATCCTAGGAGCGTGGAACGAGCAGCGACGCGGCCGAGTCGTCGTTTTGAACCGGACTATAGCTTTGCGGGACACGGGAAACTGATTTACACGAAATTACGAGTGGGAATAACGCTCCCGGACGCGCCCCCAGCCCCACGGCCCAAACAGATAACTCTCTGCCCAACGATCGAAATTAAATGCTGCCAGTTCCGAACTACCTGCCAGCTATTAAATATCCTCTGTGAACGCGCGCGCTGATATTTGCTCGCCGGATAACAATGAGAGCCGCGCGAAACGTTTTTCGACGATGCCGGCTAAGGCTATAAGATATCCGAATTGTTATCGTTCGATGCGTACGCATTTCCAGCAAGGGAAATTATTCGAGATTGGGCAGGCAAGTAGATTCGGTCGATCGCGAGCAAAGCATGCGCGTCAGGTAGATAATGGCCAACCGAGTGAAATACGGGCAAACAAGACGAGACTGGGTACCGTCTCGTAACAGCTAGACTGCTAAGGGCAGAGAAATTGAACGATGGCGCGACAACGAAACGCAAGAGCGCATCGGGACGATTTTTGAAGAGACGCATGGCCGATAAAGGCGGGTGGCAAATGGTAATCCTGGAATTCTGATCCGACAGAGTTTACGGTGCCGTATTTACGCGGACCTCGAGCAAACGGGAACCGCTAAGCCGTAAATCAAAGGCACGGCACAGCTCCACGGGAAGCTCGATCAACAAGCTTCCAGTTCGAGACGATGAAGTTTCAGCGATTTTCCGTGGATTTTCCCCGGATTTTCCGCGGAGTCGTGCACGGTTTTGATTTCCACCAGGTCGTAGTAGTAGCCTATCCCCAAGGAAGGGACCAAACGGGGATAGCAAATATTTAGAGGGGTGTCCTCGACGCGGCCGTTTTACGCGCGCGTTTGACGGCCCGTTCGGCCGTGGCTCGGCCATTCCGCGACCGATTCATGCCGGCCCGTAATTAACGGCGCTGCGTTGGCAAAGCTCGCCTTTTAATTTTCGGCGGAACACTCGACAGAAATATTACCGCGGCCCGATGGACACGTCTGGCGAAGTCAGCCGGCTAGAACGCCGGGGGGACGGGGCTAATCAATCAGTGTCATCGGCAGCCAACGATCCTCCGCGAACATCGACTGCGATTCGAGCGGATATCGACGCCGCAAGTACGACGAGCTAGGAAATCGAAGTCCTTTCGATTGCCACGCTTTATTTCAAAGGACTGTTATTATTTTAAAAAATTGTTAAAAATGCCTAGCTGCGATTCGAAGCAGAAGAAGCCGTCTTCGGAGTTTTAAGTTTCAAAGTCTGACTCGTCCGAAAAACTGTGTCGCCGAGCTTCAGAAAAATTCGAGAATGCTCACCGGCTTCCAAAATCCTTTTCACTTCCAGCTAACACGAAACCCGCTTCGCGATAGAACGCCGGATAGAACGAATTAAATAAAGTATCGGAAGGGTTCGGCGTGGTGGCCTCGTTTCACGCGAGCGCGAGCGAAGATTGAAAAGTTGGATGAAAGACAGTGGTCCGAGCAAGAAAGCGACCGGACGGACGATGCCGGTGTAGGAAAAGCGTGCGGTGGAGGCGGTGAGGGGCGCGCGGAGGATGGGGGAGGAGTGGAAAGAAGAGGAAATATCCGAAGCCCTGACACGGGAATTCTGATGAAACCGGAGCGTGCCAATAGCACGGAAATCAGGAAGCTGATGGATCGCATTCGCGCCAGGCCCGAGTTCCTCGCGTTCTCGCCCGATCGCGCTCGATCGCTGGAAACTGTGCTTTCGAGATGGCGAGAACCGAAGCCACCGATATTTCCCGTGGATTTACGAGGGATCGCAACACACCTTGCACACGTGCACGTTCCGGTTGCTTGGCCGATGCGCCCTACGGTGATTGCACCGGCGCGGCGACACCGGTGCATTTCGCCAGAATCTCTCCCGTCGCGCTCGCGCTCGGCGAGCTCTTTGCGAAGCTCGTCGGGTAATTGACCTCCCACGATTTTAATGCTACACGTTGTTTCGGCTGTATGCTTTGGGAACGCGTTTCAGGAACGCGTATTGTATTTGGGAGTAACGTGTCGGGAAATAAGAGGCGAGAGCTTCGGGATCGATCTGCGAGATTTTCAGCCACTTCTATATACTTTCGGTATTTAATAAATTATGTTCGAAACCACCGGTAGCAAAGTTGCAGGCATCTCGTAAAAGAGGGTAGTCATCGCTGGAATTTCTTAATCGCTTTACGCGTCAAAGGCAAACGGCGAAACGGATCGCGTTGCCACAGCATAGCTGCAACGTGGAAAACATTGCGCTTGTGGGGGAGGCGTGCGGGCCGGTTTCATTCAAAAGGAGGATATTTTGGACTTTGTGGAATTTTGATGAGGTCCACGGGCGACCGTGCGAAAGAGGGAAAAGCTCGTTTACCGGGCTAGATCGGATAACAAGGCCGACACGGGCCGGCAACACGGCTGCACAACAGATTATTTCTCGGCTGGAACAAGTTGGCCTTCCTTTCGCGCGCGCGCTCGGTCCAGCCCGGCCCGGCCCGGCCCGACACGACCCGGCCCGTGGCTGAATAAGTTTCGATGCAGTGGCCGGAGCCGATTGGCCGCGTCCAGCCGGGCTGATCCATTATCGGGAAAACTCTCCTTTCGGGCGCGGCCTGGTGAAAGGCCGCGATAAAACCCCTTTTTCCGGCCCGCGGGGAATAGGATCTCGCAGCTTTTGCGACTGCCAGGAAGCGGTGGCCCATCGGAGGCGAACAGCTGAATTCCATCGGAGAGGCCGCTGTCGGGATTCGATTTCGGCGTTGAAATCAGCTTTTATGGCCTGAAAGCACCTGCCTGGCCGACCTTAAAGCCGAGATACCAGATATTTTACTGTCTCTTCTCTCTTCCGGCCGCCTTCCTCTCTCTCTCTCTCTTGTTTCTTTCTCACGGCCGAGAGCCGTTCGAAACCTTCGTCGAGGGATCTCCCTAAATTCGGTGTCCAGACAGTCGGACGATCTTCGGAGGATTTTCAACAGCAACGCGTCGAGAAATTCCACTCTTGCCACCGTTTAAATCAAGATTTATCCCAGCCAAGTCTGAAACGACAGGATCCAAACGAACGCTCTTCTTTGCTTAATTGCAAGGGCTGTCGCTTAATCGACTCGAAGCCGAGGTCAAGAGACGCCTCTCTCGATTACGGTCTTTCTTAAGAATTCCTTCTTCACAGCGGAAACAGTTTATCGAACGCCCCGGAGGATTATCGACTCTGAAAGCATATCGAGTCTGTTGCATTTCTTCTTCTACATCGTGTGTGTGTGCCAGAAATCTCGCGCTCGTCGCAGCGGTAACGATTTGTGCGCGCGTTAAAGGATTAACCCTAAAGAATTCCCGGGAGCAGAGTTTTCATCTGTCGGTAAATAATTTGTTGATTACGCGAGCGTAATCCGGCGAACGTATAATCAGAATCGGCTAATCCCTTCGACTCTGGAGACCATTGTTCGGAGCGGCGCGGAGCGCGGCGCCCCGGGATCCCATCCGATTATGCGAAGATTAAAACAGTAAGCACGTCGGCGAATCATCGTGGAACAGCGGCAGCCGATTCGCGAACGGAAATGTTCAAAGACCGTCCTCCTCTCGAGTATTTATCGAAAAAGGATATACGAAAGAGAAACGGTTAGCGCGAGGATTTTCGCCAACGGATAATCCATTGGAGCGTTAAAACAGTGATCGACCGGGGGGAAAGAGAGAGAGAGAGAGAAGAAACGAGTTCAGTAGGAACGGTCGAAACATCGGGGAGAAAGTGGTGTGTCGGCTGTGCTCGACTCGGGCCGGTCGTTACGGCCGCGTTTAATTCTTGCAGCTTTCAGCGGGACGACTCGCCTGGAATTCTCGCATTGCGTCGCCGTTAGAGAAAAAGGAATAAAACGACCGTCACCCTGTAATCTATGGCGTCGATAATCAATTACCCGATGCTCCTCTTGGTTCGCGCGAGAATCGGACGCGCGACGTCTCTTCGTTATTTATTCATTTGCTCGCTCGAAGAACTGCAACTTCCAAAAATACCGTCCCATCGTACCCGGTCTATCCGAATTTATTTCTGAACACGACAGATGGAAAGTATTACGAGATCTAGTTCGGTTTAATAAAGTTAGTTATTATCCGAGAATAGTATTCCATGATCGCGCCCGACTTCCCGACGCAATTTCCAAATCGTATCCATGAATAATGTTCGTCGATCAAACGCAGTGAATGGTAAAAATAAGAATAGCAGTCGATTCAACTGTCGCCTTCACTGCCACCGAATGAAAAGCGCGTTCGCGCATCGGTTCCCTTCGATTTCGGTTTCCATTGTTCCAACGGGCATTTACGAGTCCAAGCATTTTTTTTCAAATTTAAAAAACTGCAACACGGAGGATCGCGTTGACCATATCGGGCGAATTTTCAAAGGCTCGCACGGTCGCGAAAGATTTTTTTCCAATCGAGCTAATGCCGCGGCGAAAGCGGGGGGACGGCGAGTGATTTCGGTTGGGTGGGAACGAAAAATATAGATTTAGTGGGGAACGACGTCAGGAACGTGAACGGGAACGCGAACCGCGGGACGCGGAGAGAACGGCAATCGGCCGGAAATTGCTGAAAGAACATCGAGCCGATTAGCAATTTATTGCTGCGGTCGAGCCGTCATCGCGACACGGAAGAAATATTATTAGCCCCGCCCGATTCGCGACCTCCAATATTCTCGGTCGTCTCGACCGCCTTCACCGGGTGTCCAAAAACATTTTTCAACGTCGTTCGTAGAAATCACACGGCCAACTGGAACTGCTACAGCTCCCATACCCTTTGCAAACAAATCCCTAAAATCCGTTCAATATTTCTTTTTGAAAAAGAGTCGCAACTCGATTATCCGACAGCCGTAACTTTTAATCAAGCAATTGCTTCCGATCGTAAAAATTCCTGCACACTGTAGGAACATCCATGAGCGAGGCCTCATAGTTCAGATTCGTTCCGCGCAACAGTTCTCGTTGGAAAAAATTCTCGAATACCGGTCCGCTGGTATCGGCGACGATTTAGGGACACCCGGTGTATATCGGCGGTTCGGAACGATCCGAAGGGCAGGATATGGGATTGAAGGTTGGCGAACGGGTCGGCAGGACTGCGCATTGTGGGTGCGCCGCGCGTCTCGTCGCGCCGCGCCGCGGCCGGGCGCAACGAAGGGCCGTCGCCCGATGGAGCGATTGAAACGCTCCGGCCAGGAATTAACGAAACGACCGAACTGCGAACTGCGCGTACCTGCATTAACGAGATTAAAGCCACAAGTACCCCCTGACTGGCAGACGGCTGCATTTCACCGCTACCGTCCTCGAGCACCGCAAGGAGGAGGAGAGAGAGAGAGAGAGAGGGAGAGAGAGTTCTAGCCAGCCAGGCTGCGGCCAAAGCAAGCGAAAACGCGGTGGCCGCCCTTAGGCGAGATCATTTACTCTCGCTGGAACGCCGCGCCGCTCAAAATTCGCCGACCCTTTCCCTTTCCGTCGCTTCGTAGACGGGGGCTAGAAAAGATTACCCGGCCCTTTGATCGGGCCCGACCGGAAAAAGCTAATTGGCAGGATAAATACGGCGGATCCTCGAGTGCCGGGTCCGCGCCGGGTCCGCGTCAGTCTGCTCTCGAAAGGGCGACGATCTCGCGCGCGATAGTCGTCGGCATAAATAATCGGGGGGGAAACTTTCGTGAACAGTTTGCGAATATTCTGTAAAGACCACGGGAGTCGCCCCTGCCTTTGAAAATTTCGGTACAAGATGGAGCCGGTCGGCGTGATCGAGTGACGGAAGTTTTCGCGGAACAGAAGCCGGGCTTCTTCGCCGACTCGGCAAGTTTGACGCGGTTTCGAAATATCTGGCGTCGTTCAGCTCGAAATTCGGCGACCCTGTTTGCGCAACCGTCCCATCGCGCTCCTCTCTCTCTCTCTCTCTCTCGACGTCGGAACACGACCGAGCTTTCGAGGGATTCATTTAATATTCCACGGACTGAATCGTTTATGCCGGGTCTAATAATGATTGGCGTCTGTTTATAGAGACCTCCTCCCAGACCTCGCTAAAAGGGAAGTCGTGTAAATCATTTCAATAGCGTTTTTACGTTGACAGTCCACGGCGAGAGCCCGGACACCGCCTTTTCCATGCAATTAGTTTGATATCCCTCGGACGTTCGCTGACAACAACGAAAATTGGGTGTCCAACGACGTGTCCGAGCTCTCCATCGGCGAAATGTGCTCGCGGAAGCCGGTTGTCGCGACTCCGGTTGACGCGATTACAGATCGCATGGTATGGCATCCGCAGTCCGCGTCGATTACTCGTTACCGCGGCTAGAAAACTGTGGAGAATCTCCCGTGGGAGCAGCCTAGCTCTCCGCCAACGAAATTCTGCACCGGGTATATACGGTTGCATAATTCGGCTGCAACTCGAGAGTCGTTTTACCAATCGCAGTTACATTCCCTCGAACCCGATAATTCTCATCGAATATCTGCCGGATATCGGTAACGGTAGTTAACTGGCGGCCCGGGCCTCCCTCTCTGTGTACATTGACGCGCGGAGTGGCTCGAATCGAATTCAGTGACATTTCGGTGAAGAGCGTTGTCGGCCGTGAAAGGCATCGGAATGAGCCTCGATTGCTGCCTCGCGCTTGCTCGCGGGATAAATACTCCCGGCAAAGGGCCGACAAAAATCGCGCGACTTCGTTTACCGATTCGCGGAAAAGCAGCGCGAGAAGGCGTTAATTTTCTGGCAGGACGCCAGCCTCGGCCGCAGTCGGCTCCGATTATCGAGTGACGCGGTCTTCCTCGGGCAAAGAGGTCCGACGAGAGGATCGCGTCGAGAGAATTCGGTGAAGGATGGCCTCGCTCCCGGCTAATCGTTCCCGCCCCCCTTCTCTCTTACCTGCAGCTACCTGGAGCATCTCGAGTGCCGGCGCGGAGGACAGGAGAGGAAATCTTCCCCGACATTGTTCTCTCGGAGTCTGGCCCTGGACCAGTCAGTCCGTCGCTCGGTAAATAACGGGACAGCCGGACGTCGCCGCCGCTATTTGTCCACGTCCCTGCAACTTCGATCGTTGTTTCTAAGCGGCATCGATCACCGAACGCACGACCGATCCTCCCTCGTCGACGTAACCCTCTTGTTTCGCGGCTGCAACTTCGAATTGCAGATTCGGAATCCGTTCGCCTAGCCGGCCTGTCGATTGCTTTTTAAAAAGCTGTTCACTCGGAGAGCCGATACTCTTGGCTCTCGTGACAAAGATTTTACACGTTCCGTTCGGGCGTTGGTTAACGTTTCTTCGCGCAAAGTCCTCCGAACATCTAGGAGCGAGAATAAATCGCTGCATAAATCGTTGCGGTGGAAGGAATTAATTATCCGCAGCTGATTTCGCGAAAGAGCGGAAGGGTTAAAGCGGCGTCGACGTTTGCGGGAGCATTTTCGGATCACCGGAATATCTAAGTGCATAGACCCGAATAAAAGTCGTGTCTCTCGGTTAGGAATTGTTCGGCCGGCGTAATTGGGCACCGCGTGGTTTTTTTTCTCTGCCCGGTGGAAACGTTGCGGGTCCCAGGAATCCTGGTGGCGAACTGGCAGAGGCAGGCGTGAAAAATTACAGAACACACGGCTCGGTGTCCCGGATATTCGCGTATAAAAAATCGGGAGCCGCCCGCGCGCGCGCGGCTTTTGCGATAATGAAAACAAATATTTGCCGTTCGCCGAGAGCCGGTGGAAAAAAGCTCGGATTTCTCGCGCGGCCGTTGCTCGCGTTTAGAATCTTTTCGCACCTAATCGCGGGGACCCGGGCCGGGCCAATCTCCTTTAACCGATTTCGTTTTTATCGTCGACGGTAATTAATGCTCGCTCGTGATCGATGGGATTTACGATCGTTGAGCGAGCGAAGCGTTCCCTGAGCAAAGAAACGTGCGATTGAAATTACGGTGCAGCGATTGCTATGCGGCGTTAATTTAATAAAAAATCGGAGGCGAGAAATGGTTACGTCGGTCTCCGATGAGACGACCGCGAGCCGGCGAACATGCTCGACGACGAGAGGATATTCGGACCAGCTCCAGGTCCTTTCAAAAGCCCGGACGAGACTCGGCACGATGGAACGGACCGTGCAAATGGATTTGTCAGACCGGAACTGCGGAATTGCGGAATTGTGGGGCCAAAGGGCAGAGCAGGGACCGCGGAGAGAGCACGCAGGTTCCTCGACGAGATCGGTTTATTGCCGAATCGTTCGCGATTCCTCAAAGGGCGCGGCCTTCGATTGGAAAAACCGTTTGAAAGGGTCCGCCTCTAACGAGCTTCCTTCGAACGAACAGCCTCGGCGATGCCGATCAAAGCCCTCCCGGAGACAAATCTCGAATCTTCGTCTCCGTCTTCCCGCGCTGTCTCCTTTCTTGCGAATTTAGACGGCAACTGCTGAAAACGCAGAACCTCCGCGAGCGTCTTTCGCAGCGAATGCGCAGGCTATTTGGACGAATCGAAGCACAAATTACATGGTACACGTTCCCAACGAACAGGTAAAATGATCGAGGGATTAAAACGGCAATTGTTGAAAAATTTCTGGGACATCCGCGATGTGGCTGTCGCTTCGGCGAAAGGTCGTCCCGTTTTTGGGTCCACGGATGGCTTTTTAATTGAGTCTCCAGAGCCCGGGCTCTCTAATTTCTAGCCGCGGGAATTATCGGGGAACGATTTCGGCTTGCCGGCGCCGGGTTTTCCCTGTCGCATGTTCGACGCTCGGGAACCCGGCCGGATTATAATGTCGCGCGGCACGGACCGTCCCAATTGTTGGTAGCGCGAGTGACACGGCAATTTGTAGTCCGCGTCCAGGAGCGGGTAAGCGGATTTACCTTTATCAGAGAAAACCTCGGAAGCGGCCGCGATCTTCCGCGTCTTTATTTGCCGCGTATTTCTCTCTGCGCCGGGGACGCTCCAAGGCGGAACCGTGGTGCGGCTTAATTCCCCGCGAGACGCTGCGAATTTCGCGTCAAATACAGTCTCGCTTGTCACAGTGATACCACCAGAATCTCCCGAAATGAATTCGCGAAAATACCGTCGACCTGACCGCGTCGAAGAAATAAATAAAAAGCCGCAGCTCGGCGACGGCGCAGTTTTTCAAAGAGCCGAGCCGCCGGAAAGTCGATAATTTTCTCACGAAATCGTCGTCGCGAGGGAACGTCGTTCCGCGATCTTCATCGATCTCTCTCCGAACGAATCGACGCTCACCGGCTCGTCGTTTTTTTATCGCGGCCGGCTAATTTATTCGTTCGCGTGGAATACCGATATGCGGCGGTGCGACGATACGGATCGCCGTCGAATTTCTATTTTCTTCCTTTATTCGAGGCGGCCCGGGGGCCGAGTTATTCGTGCGCGCGACACAATATGAAATATGAATGAAATACGAGGGGCCGGCCGATAAGGGTTTAAGCGCGCGGACCCGGCCTCGCTAGATCTCGGGCACGCCGATTCCTCGGGGTGGCGCGCGATCTCGCGCGAAAGACCGGCTCGCGAGACCCTTTTGCGAAACGCTCCGCGACCGATAATAGGCGGAGGAAGTGCGGCACGCTCGCCGATAAGCTCGCCAGCGGACGGAACACGCGATAAAAAGGACCGAGAACCTGATCCCTAACCCAGAAAACCCGGAAATTCGTTCGAACGACCTCTCTGGTATCGGTGTTATTACCTGTCCGTGCGATTTCGACCGGTCGACGAACCTCGACGAGCAGCAGCACCTCTACACCATTCTCTATATCTCCTTGGCTACGAAGCTGGCGAATTTCTAGCCGAGAACTTCAATCTTCCGATTATAATTAGCCCTTGTCGCCGTACGGTAATAATACGTCGTAATAATGGCGTACAGCTATTGTTGAGAGTGTCCCGAGAGTTCTTGGTCGCAGGAAAATAATGAGGAGGCAATCCTGCAGCCTCGGCCGAACGAATGAGAGATAGCATCCGAAGAAACGTTCGCTCGGAATCCGAGATCGCCGGTTGCGGCGCTGCGAAAGAGGTCGACCGATTAGGGTCGTTCCTCGTGGAACAGGTTTCACAGTCCGATTATTCGGCTAATAGCGAAACGCGGCCATGGACAGCCGGTGAAACCGCCTAGGGAGCAGAGGGTGGGGAGGGGAGGCTGTTCACCACTGTTCAGGATGGAAGTCTTTGGTAACGCGGATGGAGAACTCGTTATCATCCTCGTTCCCGTCGTCGGTCGCTTCTTATCTGGCCGGTGGAAGCTGGTCTGCCCGTTTGTTCCCGTGTAATAGGTAGTCTCGACCTCCTGCCTCGTAATACCTACTCGCTCGGCTGTCCCACTTGCGCCCTAACCTGTCCTCTCCTCTCCTCTCCTCTCTGCTCACGGTTCGCCTAACCTCTCTCGCTGGCCCCTCAGCCCCGGTTTCGTTTTTACCTGGAACGGCGAGCGTGTATACACACCGTTTCTGCGGGGCAAAACCTATTCCCGTAATTCCGCGGGAAGGTTCGCTCTCGTCTCGCTGCAGTCGTCGCGCCGTTCCCTTTCCGCCTCGGCATGCTTCTTCTCGCTTCCACTTTTGCCACTTCCCACTGTTCCGAGATCGATCCCCGACGCTTCGTCGTGTCCCGTCTCTCCGCGAGCCCGACGGGGACCCATTCTCGATCGCGCGGCTTCCATAGCTAGTGTTTCGTGGCTCGGATCGCGATTCCAAGGATCTCGAGTCCAACGAGATCCTCGAGTCCTCTCGGAATCCGTCGGTCGCCGGTTTAGGCTTTGTTTCAGCCGTAGGATCGCTGTTAACAGCACTTGGGCGGAGAAACTAGATTCGGGTTCTCTCGATCGAGGCTTCGTCTGCTTGAACAACCTCGGCAATGCGGCCTCGATGTCCTAGTTTAAGGAGTCGGGTTGTCTTGAAACTTGTCGGCTGATCCTACCACAGTTTCTGCAGTCTTTCCAGTCTTAAATCGCATTTCCCGGGATCACCGACGGATCCCCGAGAGATC
This sequence comes from Augochlora pura, assembly GCF_028453695.1. Taxonomy (NCBI): domain Eukaryota; kingdom Metazoa; phylum Arthropoda; class Insecta; order Hymenoptera; family Halictidae; genus Augochlora; species Augochlora pura. The sequence goes on along the minus strand of NC_135776.1, from coordinate 1,132,264 downwards.
CCGGAATTCTGTGCGCGAGGCCACGAAGCCGGAGCGAGGATGATCGAGGTCGCTTAAAACCATCGGTCGCGGGGGGAGGGGAAGTGCCGATGTTATTCGAGTGTAAAGATTCTTGTTGACAGCACCCCGGGACAAAGTAAATTCTCCGGTACGGCCTCGCCTCGTGAAACGAGCCCGAAGGCGCACGAGATTACGGATCCAAGAATCTTCGGAGAGGCAGACTCGGACCAGACAAAGGATCGCGAGCCAATTGATTCGGAACAATGCGACTCCGATTTAAAATGATCGGCGCCGCGTCGAAACAATAATCGAACCGTTCCGACGAGAAGGATAATCTTCCTCGAGCGACTCGCGCGCGCGCGCAAACAGTCTAGCGAATTACACCAATGAAATCGTGATTGAGTCGATACTTGTGGAGGTCCATTGTGTCGAGGGCACACGACGGTCTCTCGAGCGGCGGACTTACCGATTCAACGAATACGAGATTAGCGATAGAGTCGGTACACGCGATGCGCCGAGACGCGTCGAGACGGCCGTTTTGAAATTTTAAGCGCCTCCGCGCCGGTTCTCCGCGAACGCATGCGTGCAGAGGATGAGTTTCGCGAGATCGATTTCGCCTCGGAACCTGACGTTTTTCTGCGTTGGTCAGCGAAGAACGCGACGACGGAGACGACGGCAAGTAGTCGGTGGTATCGGCGGTCGAGTTTTCTATCGATCGGCAGCGAAGCCCCAAGTAGGTCGTCGATGTTGACGAAATTCCGCGGTGATTCGATTATGCTCGAGCATCGCTGGATGGAAATCAGCGTCGCCCATCGTCTCGGTATTCATCGATTCGTGGATGAACGGAGGCGAGAACCGTGGATCAATGACTGGTGGACAGATCGAGGAGAGAAAGAGGAGTCTGTCGCGTCTCTCTGTTTTCCGTTTTCCGTTTTCTGTTTTCCATGGCGCGTCGATGAATCGATCTGGGTCGTCTGGGTGGCCGTGCACGGGAATACAGTTTCGCGGTCTCGTGTCGGTGACCTGGGACTGTGCTGAGAGCGAACAGAGAGATAGAGAGAGCGCGCGCGAGAGAGAAGAGGCTGGGAGGAGAAAGCTGGGACGCAGAGTGGAAGGAGGCATTTCCATTTGGCGGAGTGCAATCGACACGGAAAATCGCCGCGGCGAAGGTCCTCCATTTCCGGATCGGTTTAGTCCGACGGCGACGGCTCGGCGACTATCGAAAATTGATTTGTCCGAGGAAAACACGGATTTTCGGGTGACCCGAGCCACCGCAGTCGATTCGCGAAATCGAAATTGACGGGCACCGTTCCCGGCCATTTTACGCGATACGTTTCGCCATTTTTTCCACTGTCTCTCGCTGCTCCATTTACGCTGGAACCCTATCCCTCTCTCTCTCTCTCTCTCTCTCTCTCTCGCTCTCTTAAAATATCCCCGGGACAGAGACCGTTTGATTCCTCTTCTCCGTAGCTCAATTAATTGGAACCTGTTCGACGCGAGATTAACGTACGGTACCCCCTGGTTCTCAGCCGGTAGAACGCGGAGGCGGCGTTTTAATAAATTATTAGCTAATTATCGGACCAATTAGCCTTTAATCCCTCGACGTCGAATGTACACGGTTCACGGTTGTTCGAGCCGGCTCGTTAGGCTTTCCCTCGTTTTTACCCTTGCCCGGGGAACACAGATCGGTATCAGACGGGTGAACCGAACCAGCCTCTGTTCAAGAACCCGTATTATCCTCGCTCGAACAACACGCGAAACTCTCCGCCTCGCTTCTGCCTCGCTTCTGGCTAGAAAACCTTTTCCTCGCATCCAGCAACTTGACCGTTCCGCTATTTTATACGTAATTCGCTCGAGTGCGTGTTGCCAGGGCGTCGGTACGCGAAACAACGATCGCCCGTTTCCTTGTCCGAGTCATCGAATGGCTCTGGAAAAACACCGCGCAGCTAACAATTACCCGCTTCCTTGCCCTACTCATTAAACGGCTCTGGAAAAACACTGGTCACGCAGCAATCGACTATTTTTCTGCGCGGAACGATCAAATGTCGTTCAAACGTTAGACTCTGGCGAAACGAAGCGAAAATAGGACCCGACGGAATCGACCAGGGTCGAATTCGGATATCTACGACCGGATTAAAATAATATTTCGGTTTAATTCGCAACGGAACTTTTTGAGTTGAAACATCTGAGGTCCGAATTAAAATATCTGGGGTGATATAAAAAAAAATCTGTCTTGAACAGAATTGAAATATTTAGGGACGAATTGAGACTTATTCTAATGAACGCGATGAAAATGTCAACGGTTACAGATCGCAGCGTGTTCTCAGCCTCCGGAAATAGATCGCAGCGGAATCGGATCGCGGGTTCTCGACCAGCGGCACGAGATAATTCGTCGACGATCCGCGCCGGGTTTCGGGTTGGATTTCGGGGCTGGTCTCGGGCCGGGTGCCGGGTGCCGGGTGCCGGGCGCCAGGCATTCTTTTTCCCGTTTATCGAACGCTCGCATATTTCCCGGAGTTATTGCGCCGCTAGTAAATACGGCGATAAGCTTATCGAAGTTTTCTCATCGAACGCGAGTTTCCGGTCGAACGTTATATCCGGCGTCCCGCGGACGGGTTCCGTTACGTATTTCACGATAAATATTTATTTATTGACCATTTCGACGGCCCGCGCGAACCTCTCTCTCCGATAACAAAAACCTTTCACCGGCCACACGCACCCTTTATTTAGAAACGGTGTTCTCTGTCGACCTGTGGTCCCGTTTCCGTTCCGCTGCGATCGCGGTCCCCGTCCCACTCCGTTCCGTCTCTGCCGATTCGCGATTTATCGTTTATCGCCGCGAACTTCTACGCCGGAAATTAGACGCGAGGAAAGCATCTTCGTCATCGATCTGATTTTTCTGCTTTTTCCAGCTGAGTTTCCCTCTCTCTCTCTCTGTCTTCTTTCTCTCTCTTTCTATCTCTTCCCTCACCTGGAAATACGAAAAATCGGTCGGTAGACCGATGAACGTTCCGGGCCACCCGGGCAAAGCAAACAGCGGACTTTTCCCTCGAACAATGAATCGATTGTTCCGAGCAAACGCTTTTAACGATGTAATTCCGCCTATGACGCGGGCCGCGCAATTTCAAACCGTGCACAAAAGCACCGTCGAACGAGCACGAAAACTCGTCGACGTCGTTCGGCTCCCCCTTTTATCTTTCCGAATTTTATTTAAAAACTTCGCCCCGCTCTCGAATGTCCAGATTCGCGCGGGCGCGCTCGCGCCGAATCTCTCGTTCTCTTATCGGTCGCGGATGAATTTAGAACCGTGGGACGAACTAAACGTTGAAATTGTTCCTCTGCGATATTCTGTCGACTACAAATCGGAATTCTTCTGACGAGAGATTTCTGCGAGTCGTCGTCCATAAATCGACTGCCTTCGATAATAAATTTCTCCCCGTCGCCGATCCGGACGCACGCTCTGTGGTCGCGAACGCTCCGATGATTTTCCAAATGAGCGTTCGCGAGCTCTTCAGACTCTCTTCCGCTTCCGTCGTCGTCGTCGTCGTCGTCAGAGAAACCACGGAATGTATAGAACGCAGCCATAACACGCCATCGGGAGACTAACGCCGTTTTCCGTCGCCGTCGCCGCCGCGCCTTGGCCGTGTTATTCGAGGCAAGCTGGAACCAGATACATATCGAACGACTCGTACATCACGGCAACTGATATTACCTGGAAACTCTCTGCATCGTAGCTGAGATCTTCGCCGTGACCTTTTTAATGGACGGATGGGCTATGGGTGATCATTAGACTGCGGTAACTACCACCGAAACTTCGTAGTTGAGGTCCGAACGTTAATATCTTGCACGCGATGGAACACCTGCTGCTGCTGCCGCAGAATTGTCCATTGGGCTCCGCCTTGTGCAGCCAGGATGACGTAGAATCCTCCATTCCAAGGCCGACGATGATTTGTGCCGCAAGTTCAGAGGGCTATCAACCAAGATAGGCTCTCGGAATCTGCCAGGGTGACTCCCAGGTTCTCAGAGTTCTGCTTCGGTAGTCGATAAAAGGCTTGAATTCTTAAAATCGAAGGTCCCCGGTGTCCTGAGATGCGAGTCCGAGGTCCGTCGAATCCTCCATAGCGAGCAGAGAGTCCTGCATCGTCAGCCCGGACGTCTATGGAGTCTCCAGAGTCTTTACGGCGATGGATTATTTAATTGGGACAAGCTTTTTCTCTCGCAATCAGTTGCAAATTCAATTCTGGATCATCTCCGTGGCGCTTTATGAAGGAAAACGTCGATGCACCGACGTCGTCGTTCCCGGTAAAATTTTCATCATTAGAATTTTCCATGGCTGCTCTGCTCCCGCAGTCGCTGCCGACCAACCTCCGTGGATTAATATCACGAAGGCAGGGGGAGGGTGGGTTGGTTGGTTATGGAGATCCGACGAGACGGCGACGCTCCGCCGGAAAATGGCGATACGAGGAAAATCGAGATCGACGCGTCGATCGCGTTTTAACGTCCGCCGTTTAACCGGCGATATTTCCCGAGCGGAAAACCGTCGCGTCGCGTCGGCCCTCGGCTCGTAGAAGATGAAGAGGCCTCGGTGAAATCGCATTTCAAGGCGGAGGCTCGGAGGAAATTGAATCTCGGCCGTCTTCCCTCCCGGCGAAAACAAGCCCGGTTTTTTTTTCGGTCGGCATTGTTCGACGACGACGAAGACTATGTGCACGGAGGGGGACGCGATTCCTCAAAGAAAAACTCCGTCTACCGTGTCTTTAAACATCCGGCGCGCGGCAGCCTCTCTTTATGACTTTCCCTCCTCGAAGCGGTTTCTCCCCGAACGAGTGGACGAAGCCCTTTTATTCGGTCGGCGCGACGCGACGCGCCCTTCGAGTCGGCGATCATTTTCTCCGACGATTTAAAAATGGACGGTAGAAATTGAAGGAAAACAGAGAGCGAGGAGCAATCGATCCGGTCCGCCTCGGCTTCCGAGACTTTCGTTTCAATCGAATTAATCGAATCATCGACGCCGCCACCTCAGTTTCTTGTAATTTCGGAATGATCCGTCGATGGAACGAGCCAATAACTCACGCCGCGCGACTTGTTGATCTTTGCGACGGTCATCCGGCTGGATCGTTCTCGATCGAGGATCTCATTTCGCCCGGAAACGATGGGATCGCTCTCGAACGATTTCTCGGGAATCTCATTTCGTCCAGAAACAGCAGAGATCTTTACCAAGAGCTTACAACGTTCTTCGATGCAATTGAAAACCATTGTTTCTGGGATTTCGATGACGATTCTAGCAAAAATTGTTTATTCGAAAAAATGAAAAATGATCGCACCATTCAGGGTTCCTCCAATCTCAGGGACACCTGCGAAATAGTAGTTTTTGGTTGCTCCAGCCTCGTGGGGCGACGAAGGAAACCATTATCCGTTCTCGCTCGATATTTTATTTTATTACCGTGCTTCGGGATTCATTGGAATTTAATGGACTTTCGGCCCATTTTCCATCCGGCGGATCCGCGGCGTAGAACTCATTCAAATCGACTGTATTCCTATTTTATCTGCCATTCGGGGAATCCTTTCATTTTCCCCGTCGTTCGACCGATAATTCTTGCGTTTCATTGTCGCGCGCGCGCGCTCGCGACGTACATATTGGTTCCCAGCTTTATTGTAGCGGGATTTCTGCTCGTTGCTTTCGTTGTATCTTCCACGGTCCATCTTAACGTCGCGGGCCTTTCACCGTTGAATTTTTCTCTCGGCCGTTAATCCGAGTAGCCGAGTGAAAAACAGAAGGCAGAGGCTGTATATATGTATGTATGTATATATATATCGCCGCCGACCGGAATGCACTTCCCTGATAACCGAGATTAGGAGGACGGATGCGCAGCGGCCGTGTGTCCAGATTACCGGCATATCCAACTTAAATAAATCTGGATTAAACGCGATCCGTTCGGCGGCGAACCCGCTCGATGAAACATCGTCCGCGTTCGGGACCGCTCTCCCCGATACCCTGTCCGCTCGATCGAAACGGTACTCGCAAAGATCGAACGCGGCAGAGGAGATCCGTCGCGGGACTTGAACGAAAGCGCGAGGAGATCGAATCGAGACCGCGCCGACTGCAATTGTTTCATCGCGAGCCGAGGATCCGACGACCTTGCAATTACGGATTGTTCCGAATTCGGATAAAACGGGTGGGAATAATTGGAGCGCGATCGAGGGAAAAATGGCGGAACGTTGTACAAAAGGGAGAATAGAGAGAAGCAGAGAGAGAGAGAGAGAGAGAGAGAGAGAGAGAGAGAGAGCAGGTCGAATTAGAGCGAGCAGAGTAATAAAGAAATCGAGCCGCGCAGCGCGTCGAGGGCACGGCAAAGGTAAAACGCGGATTACTCGACGAGTTAATTGCGTCGGAACGAGCTAATGTAGTGGATGTACATTATCCATAATTTACGCCCACCTCGAGCGTTGCGGAGCGTTGCGGAACGCGCTCGCTATATCGCGAGGTTAACTGATGTAAATGCTTGGTTATAATTTTCGCCTCGCCACGCCTTGAAAGATCATGCTTATTTATAGGCGCGCGGCTCGCGGCACGCCGCGGTTCTCCGCTCCTCGCTTTTCGAAGTCGCCGTGTCGAGGGAGAGAGGTAATCGACTCTCGCGTATTCCCCGTGAAAAATTAACGCGGCACAGTGGTTCCGGAGTTCGAGGTGTATTCGGGAAGTTCGAGTGGAACTATGCGGAGCAGAATGTCGTCGAAGCGGAGCCAACGACGCGACTCGACGGGCGGCGGAACGCGACGGAACGATCAATTAATTTACGGGTCCGTTGCGACACCGAAGATTCGCTTTTATGATAGGACGTCGCGGGTTCCTCGGACTCGTTCGAGCACAAAATTGTGGAATCGAGGCTCTCGAGGCGCCGGCGAATGCGGCCCGGGTCGGCTGATTGCCAATTAAGATCGAAGACGGTCGTTATTTAAGCGGGATCCTCGGATCGAGCGTAACCGAAGAACGCCCGCATTTCGTCCTTAACGGCCCCTATGATAATAGTGTTTCCAGGTTTTCTTTCCGCGCCGTAGGAGAATCGAGGGCGACCGGGGAAGATTCGTTTTCGATAATGCTCGTCGAAGAGGTCGTTCCCTTCCGTTCGGTTCCGTTCCGTTCCGTTCCGCTCGAACCAGTCACGAAACTTTACCCATCATCCATCACCTGGCAATTGCCATTCGGAATCCATTCCGCCGTCGAGTCATTCGATCGATGGACCCTCTAGAGTCTGGAGTCTCGAAACCGATAGCACCCTGGATCACGATCGAGAACTCCGTAGAGTCTGCGGACTCCGCGAGCTCTAATCACTTCGAGGACTAACGATTCCAAGGGTTCTGTCGACTCTGCAG